>NW_011889595.1:248341-251631 GCF_000151845.1 Pteropus vampyrus | reverse complement strand
TTTCTTTCTTTCTTTCTTTTTTGTCTGATGGCTGTAGATAGGACTTCCAATACTGTCTTGAACTGAGGTGGTAAAAGTGGACATCTTTGTCTTGTTCCTGATCTTAAGAAAAACACTTTTAGTTTTTCATCATTGAGTATGATGTTAGTTATAGGTTTGTTTTACATGGCCTTTATTATGTTGAGGTATGTTCCCTTTATTTCCACTTTACTGAGAGTTTCTATCATAAGTAAATGCTAGATTTTTAAAATGCTTTTCTTTTGCATCTATTGATATGATCATATGATTTATACATTTCTTCCAGGTTGTCCAATTTGTTGGCATACAATTGTTCATAGTATTTTCTTATGCTCCTTTGTATTTCAATGGTGTCAGTTGTCACTTCTTTTTCATTTGTAATTTTATTTATTTGGAGCCTCTCTCTTTTTTTCTTGATGAGTCTGGTTAAAGGTTTACCAGATTTTTAAAAAATCTTTCAAAGAATCAACTCTTGATTTCATTGATCTTTAATATTTAATTTTTTAGATTCTATTTTGTTTATTTCCATTCCAATTTTTATTATTTCCTTTCTTCTATTCCCTTTGGGCTTTGTTTGTTGTTTTTTTCTAGTTATTTTAAGTGGAAGGTTAGATTGTTTATTTAAGATCATTCTTGTTTTTTTAGGTAGGCCTGTATTGCTATGAATTTCCCACTTAGAACTGCTTTGGCTGTGTCTCATAGATTTGGGGTCATTGTGTTTTCATTTTTATTTCTCTCAAAGTATCTTTTGATTTCATTTTTAACCCAATTATTATTCAGTAGCATGGTATTTGTGTATGTGTTTTTTTAATTTTCTTCTTGTAATTAGTTTCTAGTTTCATACTATTGTGATCAGAAAAGATGCTTAATATAATTTCAATCTTCTTAAATTTATTGAGACTTCTTCTGTGGTCTAACATGTATATTTTGCTGCTTTGGGGTAAAATGTTTAAAAAAAAACCAATTAAATGCAATGTGTCATTTAAGGCTGCTGTTTCTGGTTGATTTTCTGTCTATTTGATCACTCCCATGATGTTAGTGGAGTGTTAAATTTCCCTATATGACTGTATTATTGTCAATTTCTCCTTTTATTCATCAATATTTGCTTTATATATTTAAGTGCTCTTACATTGGGTGCATATATGTTTAACAGACTTAGATCCTCTTGTTGGATTGATCCTTTACCATTACGAAAGGCTTTATTTTGTTTCTTATAGCCTTTGTTTTAAAGTCTATTTTGTCTAATACAAATATTGCTACCCCAGCTTTTTTTATTTTCATTTGCATGAAATATCGTTTTCCATTCCTTAACTTTAATCTGTATGTGTCTTTCGATCTGAAGTAGGTATTTTGTAGGCAGCATATGTATGGTTCTTATTTTCTCCTCCATTCAGTTACCCTACATTTTTTGATTGGAGCATTTAACCATTTACATTTAAAGTGATTATTGATAGGTATGTAGTTATTGCTATTTTATTATTCACATTTTTAATCTTTTTCTTTTTCTTCTTCTTCTTCTTAAAGAACTCTTTTTAACATTTCTTATAATACTGGTTTGTGGCGAAGAACTCTTTTTGGTGTTTCTTGGTGTGGGTTTCTTTGGTTTCTTCTTGTTTGGGACTCTCTGCACTTCTTAGATTTGTATTTTCTATTTTGACATACAATAGACTTGTATGTCTATTTTCTCACCAGTTAGGAAAGTTTTCAGTCATTATTTCTTCAAATAGGTCTTCAATCCCTTGTTCTCTCTCTTCTCCTTCTGGGATTTCTATGATGCAAGTATTGATGTGCTTGATGTTGTCCCAGAGGCCCCTTAAACTATCTCTTTTTTTTTCCTGTTCTGATTGGATGTTTTCTCTTACCTTGTCTTCCAAATCACTGATTCAGTCCTCTGTTTCATCTAATCTACTGTTGAATCCCTCTAATGTAGTCTTTATTTCAATTATTGCATTCTTCATTTCTGACTGTCTTTTTCTTTATGTTTTGTGTTTCTTTGTATAAGTTCTCACTGATTTCATCTATTCTTTCTCTAAGTTCACTGAACATTTTTTCTTTTTCTATTTTATTTTTATTCATTGATTAATTTATTTTTAACATTTAATTTTTAATTTTCACCCTCCTCCTTTCCCCCTCCCTTCTGGTAACATCTAGTCCATTGTCCATGTCCATCAGTCTTTGTTTGCTTGTCATGTTCATTTGTTGCTTTTAGGTTTATATCCCACATATAAGTGATATGTGATTTTCAACCTTTTCTGTCTGGCTTATTTCGCTTAGTATGATTATTTCAAGGTTCACCCATGTTGTTGCAAATGATAGTATTTCATCTCTTCTTATGGCTGAGTAATATTCCACTGTATATATGTACCACAGCTTCTTTAGCCAATCATCTATCGTAGGACACTTCAGAGGCTTCCATGTCTTGGCCACTGTGAATAATGTTGCTATGAACATTGGTGTGCAAATATCTTTTCGAATATGAGTTTTCAAGTCTTTGGGGGTAAATACCCAGTAGAGGGATTCCTGGATCATATGGTAGGTCAATTCTTAGTTTTTTGAGGAATCTCCATACCGCTTTCCATAGTGCCCATACCAATTTGCAGTCCCACCAGCAATGTATGAGGGTTCTTTTTTCTCTGCATCCTCTCCAACATTGTTATTACTTGTCCAGTTGATAGCCATTCTAACAGGTGTGAGATGGTACCTCATTGTGGTTTTGATTTACATTTCCCTAATAGCTAGCAATGTTGAGCATCTTTTCATATATTTGATGGCCATTTGTATGTCTTCTAGGGAGAAGTGTCTGTTCAGGTCTTCTGCCCATTTTTTGATTGGATTGTTTGTGTTTTTTGTTGTTATTGAGTTGTATGAGTTCTTTGTATATTTTGGATATTGAACCCTTATCAGAGGCATTGCTTACAAATATATCTTCCCATTTGGAGGGTTGTCTCTTTATCTGGTTGATGGTTTTTTTGCTGAGCAGAAGCATTTTAGTTTGATGTAGTCCCATTTATTTATTTTTGCTCTTACTTCTCTTGCCTTTGAGGTCAAATTCATAAAATCCTCTTTAAGTCCAAGGCCCTTGAGTTTAGTTTCTATGTTTTCTTCTATGTTTCACGTCTTATATTCAGGTCCTTAATCCATTTAGAATTAATTCTGGTGTGTGGTGATAGACAACAGTCTAGTTTCATTCTTTTGCAGGTGGCTTTCCAGTTTTCCCAGCACCACTTATTGAAGAGGCTTTCCTTTCTCCACTGTATATTTTTGGTGTTTTT
>NW_011889595.1:246578-246961 GCF_000151845.1 Pteropus vampyrus | reverse complement strand
TTTTTGTCAAAAATTATTTGCCCATATAAATATGAGGTTATTTCTGGACTCTCGATTCTGTTCCACTTGTCTGTGTGTCTATTTTTCTGTCAATACCATGCCGTTTTGAATACTGTCACTTTGTAGTATAATTTGGAGTTGGGGAGAGTGATGCCTCCAGCCTCGTTCTTTTTTCTCAGGATGCCTTTGGGTCTTTTGTGCTTCCATACAAATCTGATGATTTTTTGTTCCATTTCTTTAAAAAATGCCAATGAGATTTTGATGAGGATTCCATTAAATCTGTATAATGCTTTAGGTAATATGGTCATTTTAACTATGTTGATTTTTCCAATTCAAGACCATGGAATATCTTTCCATTTCTTTGTATCTTATTCGACTTCTTT
>NW_011889595.1:246050-246356 GCF_000151845.1 Pteropus vampyrus | reverse complement strand
ATCATAAATGGATGTTGTATCTTGTCAAAGGCTTTTTCTGCATCTATTGATATGATCATATGATTCTTATTTTTTAATTTGTTTATGTGGTGTATAACATTAATCTATTTGCATATGTTGAACCATCCCTAGGCACCTGGGATGAAATCCACTTGATCATGATAAATAATCTTATTAATATGTTGCTGTATTCGGTTTGCTAGTATCTTATTTAGGATTTTTGCATCTGTGTTCATGAGAGATATTGGTCTGTAATTTTCTTTTTTGTGTTATCTTTACCAGGTTTTGGTTTCAAGGTAATAAAAT